>NW_025422471.1:23797500-23835000 GCF_011764305.1 Mustela putorius furo | reverse complement strand
TGAGATTCTTCTACAACAGGTCTTTGGAACACTATAGACTGCGATGGCTTATAGCAAAAGAAAAAAAGAAAAAAGGAAAGAAAGGTCTCTGGCACTATAATGATGGAGTGCCAAGAAGCATGGCTTTCTCCTTAGGTATAGGTATTTGTATGTGCCCAGTACTTTCTGGAAGCATGACGGATATGATTCAACGAACACCAAGATGAAGGAATCTTTGAATGATAACCCCTTTAGAGAGAAAAATAGCCTACCTTCACAAAAACTTTAAAAAATTATTGACTATTCCATTTAAATATGCCCTAGTTTTATATAATCTTTAATTAAACACACCAAGTCACAGTAACTTCCCCTTATTCATATAAGAAAATAAAATTTATTTTTATTAGTAGGTATCCTGCACTCTTGGGCAAGCGCAACATATTAATACTTCCATTCTACTGAAAATATTTTCTTTTTAAGTGCATATTTTAAAATATTTCAGCTCTGATACATCCGGGCAACACAGCATTTCCCTACTATAGAATTCCGTCAAAGAAAATGGAGGTATTTTGATGTTAAAACTATGGCTTTTCTTGAAGCGTGGGGCACCCTAAGATGTACAGGGAGAAATACATTAGTAGGACATGAAAAACAGTTCTACAGTAAAAGAAAACACAGAGACACAATATTTATAGTGGTAGAACTTTGGTAAGTCTCAAATTCCTCACATTTTCACTAATACAAAACACATGAGTTCATTAGGTTGCTAAACCCACAACTCCCAGAAGTGAAAAGTTAATCAATTTATTATTTTAAAGACATATTAATCAATTTTCAAGTATGCTAGGAATGTAGACAAACACATACTTTTAAGGTTATTTTAAAGAATTAGCAAAAACTGGAAGATTATTCACAGACATCTGTTAATGGCTATGTATATATGGTACTTTATTATAGAGACCAGACAGAAGAATGAGCACATATCATTTGGGATGTCAATTTATAGTAAATTGTAGTAATCTCTCACCTTGTTCTTTCTTAAAATCTTTCTCTGACATGGTCACAGGTAAAAGCAGTTCTCCAACAGGTGGCTGAATATTAACATTGAAGCAATCGTCCTTGGTACTACGAGAAAAACATATCAAAGCTGACAAAATCCTTAAAAAACATTCTCTTTAATACTATGCAGTTAAATGTAATTAAAGCATATGTCAGCAAATACAGTATAAGATCTTGGCTTAACTAGCACAGCTAAAAAGACTTGAAAAATTTTTCAACACTATTTGCTGAGAAATACATCTGTTATGTCAATTGGAAAACAAATTTTTAAAGAAATATGTAGTTATAGTAAATAATACCACTTGATGATGTAGAACTTTTAAAAACAGATAAGCATCAATGCTACACATACCCGTTACTACCAAAGGAATGCTTCATGCAGCTTATAAAGAAGTAATATTTTCTCTTTACTGTGTATGTTTAAAGGGTAGAAAATGGAGTGCTATAGTCTAAGATGTTAAGATCTCCATTTAAAAATAGTTTTAGGGGCACCTGGGTGGCTCAGTGGGTTAAAGCCTCTGCTTTCGGCTCAGGTCATGGTCCCAGGGTTCTGGGATCGAGCCCCCACATCGGGCTTTCTGTTCGGCGGGGAGCCTGCTTCCTCCCCTCTCTCTCTCGGCCTGCCTCTCTGCCTACTTGTGATCTCTGTCTGTCAAATAAATAAATAAAATATTAAGAAAAAATATTAGTTTTAGGGGTGCCTGGGTGGCTCAGTGAGTTAAGTGTCTGCCTTTGGCTCAGGTGTTGATGCCAGGGTCCTGGGATCAAGCCCTGTGTCAGGCTCTCTGCTCAGTGGGGAGTCTGCTTCTCCCTCTCCTGCTCCCCCTGCTTGTGCTCTCTCTGTCAAATAAATAAAATCTTTAAAAAAATTAGTCTTTAGTAAAAATAAATGTAGAATATAAAACGTAGTGACCATACTGTGCTTAGATATACGCTAATAAAGCAATACCTCACCTGCAAACTTGTTTTAAAACAAAAACTCCCATTTTTTAGTAGTGTTTTTCATTAGCATTATTGATCAACATGTGGTAAAAGTTATTATTTCAAATGACAGGATATGAAGGATTTAGGAAAGGCAACTTTGTATCCATATCAGATAGAATAATAATACTGAGTGCATTGATTTTAATTTTAGGACAGATACTAACCTCTAAAAAATTACTAAACTTTCTTTAAAAATTTTTTTAGGTTACATATTTCAAGTTAAGTTGATGAGTGTGTCAGTGAGGAATATGTTTGGCTGCAAATAAGCATAAAATTCAACTAAGAGTAAGACACTTATTGTTTAGTATACAATAAATCCTGGAGTTACCAAAGGCTGATTCAATGGCTTAAAGATGCTACTGGGGACCCAGGTTTCTCTAGCTTTCAACTCCAGCTCCCTAGTGTGTTGGTTTTCATTCTCATGATTGCCAGATGGCTGCCTCATCTCTAGGTAGCACTTTTCCATTCCGTTGAAAAAGAAATAGTGATAATGGAAGAGTAGTGAATAAGTGAGCCAACCACAACTATTCCTTTTTATCAGGAAAGATTCTATCCCCAAAAGTACTTCTACTTTCATGTTAGAACTGCATTCCACATATTCAAGATGGTGCAGCCACTCTGGAAAACAGCATGGAGGTTCCTCAAAATGTTGAAAATAGAACTGCCCTATGACCCAGCAATTGCACCCTTGGGTATTTACCCTAAACATACAAACATAGTGATCCAAAGGGGCACGTGCACCCGAATGTTTATAGCAGCAATGTCCACAATAGCCAGACTATGGGAAGAACCTAGATGTCCATCAACAGATGAATGGATCAAGAAGATGTGGTATATATACACAATGGAATACTATGCAGCCATCAAAAGAAATGAAATCTTGCCATTTGTGACAACATGGATGGAACTAGAGCGTATCATGCTTAGCGAAATAAGTCAAGCAGAGAAAGACAACTATCATATGATCTCCCTGATATGAGGAAGTGGTGATGCAACATGGAGGCTTAAGTGGGTAGAAGAAGAATAAATGAAACAAGATGGGATTGGGAGGGAGACAAACCATAAGTGACTCTCAATCTCACAAAACAAACTGAGGGTTGCCGGGGGGAGGGGGTTTGGGAGAAGGGGGTGGGATTATGGACATTGGGGAGGGTATGTGATTTGGTGAGTGCTGTGAAGTGTGTAAACCTGGTGATTCACAGACCTGTACCCCTGGGGATAAAAATATATGTTTATTAAAAAAAAAAAAAAAAAAAAGAACTGCATTCCACGATCAGTGGGAAGGTGATCAGGGAGATGGGAACTGTGGATAAAAAAATAACAAACATGAGGTTAAAAAACCCTTTATGAAAAGAAAAAAAGAAAAGCCGTATTTATGCTATATAGAATGTATTTTTATAAGCTGCCTTTTATTTACTCAGTTAAGATTTTATTTATTTGACAGAGAGAGAGATCACAAGCAGGCAGAGAAGCAGGCAGAGAGAGAGGGGGAAGCAGGCTCCCTGCCAAGCAGACAGCCTGATGCGGGACTCGATCTCAGGACCCTGAGATCATGACCTAAGCCGAAGGCAGAGGCCTTAACCCACTGAGCCACCCAGGCACCCCTGCCTTTTATTTTTTGATGGAACAAGGCAAAGACCAGCCATAAATAAATAAATAAATAAACAAACAAACAAATAAATAATGTTTTGAATCATCCACCTGTGGATTGTCTAAGGCAAACCCACAAATCCAATTTACTTATTAACTCAAAATACATTTACTGAATACAAACCAAATCCCATGTACTGTGCAAGTACCTGGGGATAGATTTAAAGACAAGTGAGACTGACCCTAAAGGTTTATAAGTCAGTGAGAGAGGAAGAGTTCAATTAGGTTTATAAAATGGTAAATGCTACATTAGAGATATGTGGAGAGTATTATAGTCCGCAGAAGAGGGATTGATTAATTCTGCAGGAGTGAGGTAGAGATGGACTTCCAACAGGATGGAGAGGGGCATTCCAGGTATTCTAGACCTCTGTTTTGGAATGGTGAGCAGTGTGGTATGTCAGCAGATGAGGCTGGCAGCACTCTGTAAAGAATACCATCTTCATTTGTGACCCTTCACCCTTCTCCCAGGGCAGTCTCAGTTTGTGGTGGTTGTCATGAAATCCTGTTCAGTTAATGTCTCCCTTCACTCTCTAACATGTCTTGATTTGTATTATCAAGTGAATGATTACTTCATGCATATAACTAAGATAAAAGTGTTTCAATGTTTCTTTAACAAACAAGGAAAACTACCAGAGACTTTTCACATTGTTATTAAATAAATGATCCTATTGTATTTCAGAAACTCTAGTGGCAGCATGTAAGATGCAGGAGAGGAGAAACCCAAAGCAGTAGATTAGTTAGGAATCTAATTCAATAGTTTAGGCAGGGGTTTTTACATTGTGTGTTTTACTTAAGTAATTCTTAACAATGATCCTAAGAGGCAGCCTCTGTTACCTCCCAACTTATTGATGAGAAGTTAAATACCACATCCAAGGTGACATAGCTAGCAAGTGGCAGTACTGGGATCTGAACTCAGGTCTATCCTACTCCAGAATCTGCTATATGATGCTGCTTTAGATCTACTTTTTTTATTCTGCTATATAGGGCTGCACTCCTAGGGTGGGCAGCACTGAGAACAGGAGAAATGGGGGTATTTTAGAATTAAAAGGGACAGATATGGTGATGGATGAGACCACACCTGATATAGTGGAAGGCTAAGTCATATTGGAAGAAATAAGTAAAGGCTGATGGAGTAAATGGATAGGGACACACACACACACAAATAAAATTTATATATATGCCATTTATATATAATATATATAAATATATAATATATGAGATATATGGCATATATAATATATATAAATATATTTATACATGTAGGGAGGGCATGGTAGAAATATTTCACTAATAGAGGAATACAATTAAAATGTGACCACTGGGTGAAATTATATTACACTATCATTACCTGTATTTTCTTTTTAATTACAGATGAAATGATTCCTTTCCAACAGTCCTGAAGGATACCACTTGTGCCATTGATTAAAGGTAGCTACATAGGGGCTCTTGGGTGGCTCAGTCAGTTAAGCGTCTGTCTTCAGCTTAAGTCATGATCCCACGGTCCACTGGGCTCCCTATTCAGCAAGGAGTCTGCTTCTCCCTCTTGCGCCTCCTCCCCACAACACTGCTCATTATCTCTCTATTTCTGTCTCTCTCAAATAAATAAATAAAACCTTAAACACACACACACACACACACACACACACACACGCGCGTGCGCACACACACCCGCACAAACACATGCAGCAGCACAGCTCCGGTTCCCAGAGGGGAGGAGGGTGGGAGAGCAAGGAAAGAAGGGAAGCATTTGCCTTCTAAAGCATATATGAAAATCTAGGTTGGTAAGCAGCAGGTTTAATTCTGGGAGGGAAAAAGTGATCCTGAAATTTTCCCATAGCAATCTGCAATATATATATGACTCAACCTGACTAGGTATGCTTTGGTTTTGTTGCTTTTGGCTAGTGATATTTTATTTTCTGTAGCTGGTAAAATGGTTAACATTATGTATGAAATGTATGAAAAACTATGAAAAGAAGTTCATCCAAAACAGGTCTTATGTGGCAAATGTAAATAAAACTGAAACACTGTTTTAGCAGATACTATTTGCTGCTTATTCAGCAGACACTACTTGCTGATACTACCTTACATAACTCTGCCTTTGTTCAGGTAGACAATGTGTCCCCCTGAAACACTGTATCTCTTAGCCTCTCTAGTGGCTAGAAGTGATCAAGTAACCCAGTTACAGCCAATGAAACATAAACAGAAGTCTGCAGGAGATTTCTGGGAAAGTTTGGCTTTTCTAACATAGACATGGCTCCTCTCCATGTCACTTTGTTTTCACCTTTTAGTCTGGAATGCAGACAGAAGCCTGAGAGTAAAGCAGCCATATTGTAACTGTGAGGACTGGCAGGACATGCTAATGAAATAAGCATATGGGGGGAAAGCAAACCAACCAACAACAAAAACCAAACAGACAAAAACAACCCACTGGAAAGAGACCTAGTAGCATTGTGTGGCTCACTTGAGCATCTCTAACTGCTGACCTCTGTTCTTGTACTAGTAGAATAATAAACCCCATTTGGTTAAGAAACTCCCATTTGGGTTTCTGTTACAAGTGAATGCAAAATCTAACTAATATAATTAGCATTTAACATACTTCATAAGCCAGTTTGATGGAATGCTCCCTCTTTATTTTGAGGAAACTTTACTTTCACTTAGATTTTTATTAGTGTTCATTTATATTAGTAGTCTAGAATGTCCTCCATAGTTTTCTATGTGCCTCCTTTTCTACCATTTTGCCCCTTTTTGTTGGCTACTTCTTTCTCTCTATACTTTTCCTTCTCTTTCCTCTCACTTCTTTTTCTTTTGATCACCCTTTGGTTGAATGTAGGGCTAAACATAGATAAGTTGGCATGGATAGGGAATGGTGAAAATGAGTAGTGATACATGTGCATCTATTGAAATTAGTAGGTCAACAAAGTATTATTATTAGGCAGCTCTAAATAGCCTAGTTATATGCGCTCAAATGGCGTAACAGTTTAATGTAATACAAGATTCTGCCTGTCATATTTAACTGTAATGCATATACTTGTACTACGTACAGTTTTATTTCACAAACTCATGGGATCCAAACTGGTAAAATTTCTAGGTAAGAGAAAATTGACAAGGAGTCTATTGTGAAACTCAAGTTTCCTTATCTAAGAAGTTAAGAAAAATGGAACTTACCTTGCAGGTTACTTTTAATGATTAGATAAAAACAACATTGCCAATATAGTGCTTAATCCCATAACAGATACTCAAAATCTCCCTATATAATAAAGTTGTATCAGAATTTATTTCAGCATTTCCCTGTTGAGTCTCATTTGCAATCTTCTCTACTATAAACAATGCTTACCTAATACCCTTGGCTAGATCTATTTTCTTCTGCACAAGCAGCAATATTTCCCTAGGCCTGATTCCCTGAAGAGGCCATTGTTAAGTAGAAGAGTATGAACATTCAGCATTTTGGTAGTGCCAAACTGCCCCCAAAAAGGTGGTGTCAAATAAGGTTCCATAAACAGTGTACTACAGTACATGCCCTGTCAATGTCAGATACTAAACTTATTTAAAAATTTTGCAAATTGGCTCAGGGGGTTGGGCCTCTGCCTTCGCTCAGGTCATGATTTCAGGGACATGCAATGGAGCCCCGTGTCGGGCTCTCTGCTCAGCGGGGAGCCCGCTTCCCCCTCTCTCTCTGCCTGCCTCTCTGCCTACCTGTGGTCTCTGTCTGTCAAATAAATAAAATCTTAAAAAAATTTTTTTTGCCAATCTGACTGGTTAAATGTTTTAATTTTGATTTCTCTGTTGTTAATGATGCTGAAAATCTTATGTTTATTGGCCATTTGCATTTCTTTTCTTGTAAACTGGTTATCCTTAGCCTTTCTCCACCTTTCTACTGAATTCCTTTGTGTTGACTGTGAGAGTTCCTTACATATTCTGGTATTAAACTTCTGTCTGCTATATATGCTGCATTAGTTTCTCACCATCACTCACCTGTTATGGTATCGACTTTTTCTTCTTTGTAGAGAAGTATAAAATTTTTAATAGTTAAACCTGATCTTTTTTTCTCTTTTTCTTTCTGAATACTGTATTTTACTTAAGACACTTGCTCCCAAAGAGTATGAAAACATTTGTGTATATCACATTTAAATACTTTTAGAATTTTTTATTTGTAATAGTTTATGATTTATGACATTTTCTTTTCCAGTCGCATTTTAAAAATTTCTCAAGTTCCCTGGAAAGCCCTACTGGAATTGTGCCTACAATCACACTAAGTTGAAGATTAATTTGAAGAAAAAATACTGTCTTCCACTTAGGAACATAGTACATGTATTATTTTACTTACATCTTCTTTTCATGCCTTCAGGTACATTTTTTAAAAATTCCCACATAGGTATTTCTTGTTAATTTATTCCTTTTGCTATTCTTATAAACAGAATAATTTTATCTGTAATGTTTTAAAATTGGTCATTCCTGTTAAATAGAAATGTTAATGATTTCCATTTAATGGTTTTGTACCACATTTCTAAACCCATTAATGAGATTTTCTGTTGATTCTAAGACTTTCTATGTTGATAACTATATACTGGATAAAAATGATAATTCAGTCTCTTCCTTCCTAGGACTTCTACCTCTGTGTTTACTTGTCTTCCTGTATCAGCTAGAACTTCCATATAAATGTGAAATAGTGTTGAAGATGGGTAAACTTCTTTTACTTTTCTGACTTAGAATCCTTTTGCTATTTCATGTGAATTAGGTAACTTGTACGGCCCAGAAGTCATCTGAATTTACAAAACCAAGTAGTATGTACACTCGTGTGCTATCCTTTCAGGTTTTAAAACAGGGGTGGGGTGCCTGGGTGGCTCAGTTGGTTAAGTGTCTGCTCTCAGCTCTAGTAATGATCTCAAGGTCCTGGGATTGAGCCCCACATGGGGCTCCCTGCTTAGTGGAGAGTCTGCTTCTCCCTCTCCCTCTCCCTGCCCACCCTCACTTGTGCTAGCTCTCTTTCTCTCTCTCAAATAAGTAAATAATAAACAAGTAAAATCTTTAAAAAAACAAAGTAAAATTGAGGTGATGCTGAGCTTTATAGAATGACATGGATACTTCCTTTATGTTTCTCTGATCTAGAAAAGTTTTAATAATAGATTATCTTTTTTCTGAAGTTCTGGTACAATTTAGTCAATTTTATTTCTAACATATTTTTTCTAGGAAACCATTTATTTCATCTAAATATTCTGAATCACTGCTATAGAATATAATTCTGTGGAACAACAAGAGTATAATTTTGTAATTCAGAAGATCTTTTTATCATCTTCCTCTTTTCTGATCTTTCTTATGTCTTTTTTTTTTTTTTAAGATTTTATTTATTTATTTGACAGAGATATCACAAATAGGCAGAGAGGCAGGCAGAGGGAGAAGGTAAAGCAGGCTCTCTGCTGAGCAGAGAGCCCAATGTGAGGCTCAATCCCAGGACCTTGAGATCATGACCTGAGCCAAAGGCAGAGGCTTAACCCACTAAGCCACCCAGGCACCCCATGTCCTTTTTTTTTTAAGATTATTTATTTATTTATTTAACAGATCACAGAGAAGCAGGCAGAGAGAGAGGAGGGAGCAGGCTCCCTGCTGAGCAGAGAGCCTGATGTGGGGCTCAATCCCAGGACTCTGGGATCATGACTCGAGCTGAAGGCAGAGGCTTTAACCCATTGAACCACCCAGGTGTCCATTTTTTTTTTTTTAATATCTCTAATCATATTAGCCTAAAGTTTTTCTAACTTTCTTGTACATTCTACCCTTTTTAAAAAAATGTTTTTTTTTTTTTTTTTGTAGTCAGGAAAAAAAGGAATTCTTTGCAAATACACATATCTTATATCAAGTCAGATAACTGAATTATTGAAATTTTGTGACATTAATGTATATATTTATATCTATCTGAATGTTTATTAAATATCTATCTTCCTCTTTGATTTGTTAACAAATGGCTTTGTCAATTTCTTCTAGGATTTCATTACTTTTTGCTTTACATATTACAAAGCTATGTTACTGAAAAGTTTGTAACTTATATTCTTGTAGAGGATTGCAATGAATAGGACAATTTTCTTAATACGAAGTGCTTTTAAAAATTTTTTAGTGTATCACCCCATATTCTTTTTATCATCTTTCTGATAACATACACACATACTTATAGATTTCATTTTGCTATCCTCAATTTTTCTTTTATTCTTTTTTAAAGACTTATTTATTTTTTTAAGGGCGGGGGCAGGTGGAGGGAGAGGGATCAGAGAATACCAAGCAGACTCCATGCTGACTGTAGAGCCCAATGTAGGGCTCAATCTCATGACCCTGAGAACATGATTTGAGCTGAAATCAAGAGTTGGATACTTAACCACTTGAGCCATTCAGGTGATCCTCTGTCATTCTCTTAAGGTGGGGTTCTTATAAATAGCATATGTTGAATTCTGTTTTTACATATTTAATGTAAATGGAATTTATCTTACTGATAGGAATGATGATAGTATGTGTGGCCCCTTCTAGCCATATTATTTTATGTTCTATTTTCCACACTATTTTCTTCTCCTTTGTTAAACTGATCAAGTTTTAATCCCTCCTTTTCTTCTCACCTCTAGTTATTTGGGGTTATTACATCTCATATTCCCATTACTTTAGAGGGTAGCTTTAATGTTTTAGATCATATTTAATCTTTTTGCCACCAATCAATCCTTTTGCCAAATACCATCATTCCTTCTCAAACTTGTCCATTTTGAGATTTTGGTTCCAGTTTATTATTAAGATTTATTTTCTACATTTTGTGTGAATGATTATTTTACACATTGATAGGTTTTACAGGTAGAATTCTTTGTCCACTACTTCTTTTTGGACTCTGGGTTTTTCTCTGTTTCACATTAAACAAAGGTTTTTACCACAGAGAGGATCTGAGGGTGGTAAACTGACAGAATCTGCTTGTCTGAAAAATGCCTGTTTGGTTTCCTTAAAAATTTAAAGGTCATGTTCTTTGCCTTCTGGCAACCAGAAATGATGACAATACTGATGAGAAATCTAATTTTGTTCACATTCTTGTTCTTTTTCAGGTAAGTTACTTTTTTTTCCACTCTGAAAGATACTACTACGGCTTGCTCCTTACCAAAAATTTCATCAGAATATGGTCTTATTGTTGATCACATTCATCCTGCTTGACCTTTGATGGGTCATTTTAATCTGAAGGCTTGTGCATTTCTTTTGCTTGGGAATTTTTTTTCTTCTATATTTTCTTGAATTATTTCTTCCCTCTATTATTTCTTTTCTTTCCTTCTAGATTTATTAGACAAATTGATTCCTTTAACCTTTCTTGCATGGTTTCTATTTTTTTTTTTGTTTTCTATTCCAGTTGATTTCACTGATTCACTCTTCCAGAACACTACTCAGTACTCAGCTGTGTGTTTTCTATTATGCATCTACTGAATTTCTTTTGGCACTATATTTTTAAATTTCCAAGAGTGTATTTAAAATTTTCTAATTGCTCCTTTTCCAGAATAAGCACTATGTTCTTGCTTTACAGATGTAGTGTTCTCTTAGATTAGATAAAGTATAATTTTTAACCCACTGAGCCACCCAGGAGCCCCGAATAAGTATAATTTTTAAAGCTATCGTCTCTTTCTCAGACTAATTCCATCATGGTGAGTCTTTGTAATGACCTTGAGCCTTCCCTTTCAAACATGCTTCCCCTCAAAAAAGTCTGGTTCTCCTAAGCTGTGCATTTATGTTCATAATAAAGGACTGGCTAATTAATATACACAGCAAGTCTGCTATCTATTAACTATATTTTATTTATTTATTTATTTATTTATTTTAAAGATTTTATTTTATTTATTTGATAGAGAGAGAACATGAGTGGAGGTAGGGGGAGGAAGAGGGTGAGGGATAAGGAAACTCCCTCCTGAGCAGGGAGCCTGATGTGGGTCTCAATCACAGGACCCGGGATCAGAACCTGAACCGAAGGCAGATACTTAACCAAGTGAGCCACCCAAGGCACCCCTATCAGCTATATTTTAGACAAGTTTCTTACTCTTACTGTGCCTCAGTTTACTCACCTCTAAAATTGGATAGTAATACTTATGGAACTGTTTGAGAATTAAATAAATTAACACTTACAACACAATTGTTTAGAAAAATGCCTAGTATACTGCAATTGTTTGACATATAGTATTATCACTGTGGTTTCCTCTCCCCTGGTGGGCGAACTTATGTTTCCTTGTGGGTGAGACATGACCGGTTACATGCATATGAAGTTGGGAGGGCGAAAGGCAATGACCTTTTCTCTCCAACAACAGGTTTAGGAGTGACTTTGCTCTAGTGGTAGAGAACTGAGAATATTACTCTCTGGGATAGAACTGCGTTTCACCTCCTCTCTGATCATCTGGCTCCTTCCCACAAACTCAAACCCTGCTGTTGTCTTAGGCCCCCACATCAGCACCAAAAGTCCTTCCAAGAAAGTAGTTCATTTACATTAAAGAGTAGTTTTTAGGTCTCTGACTAAATGTGAATGTTGCCTACTGCTAGGTAGGGTAAGGTTGGAGAACTGGGGATTGGAAGCAGTTCTTTGATTTCCCAAAGAATGTCTTCCTCTAACTTTTCTTTTCACTTGTTTACTTTGTACTTGATATTCTGCTAGATTTGTTCCTACCATTGTTTTCTTGGGTGAGTGTTTTGCTCTGTGGTTTTTATTTTCTCTGTTATTGGTTATGTGCTCCCATTTGCTTTCTAAATGCCAACAATTCTTCACAATTTCTGGTGAGATAATGACATTCTTTCACTTTGTTTCTAGTACCCATTCTTAAAGAATGTGTTTCTGTCTTATTAGTAGATTTGGGGCAAAAAAGAGGGGTGGATGTTAGGGTTCAGCCCTCTAACTTGAGCCAAGACATATTATTTTGCATACCAGCTACACATTAATATCTGCTGTTTATAAGCAAGAGAACTGTTTATGCATTGCATCTACATTTAGAGAGATATATTTATGTATATTATACACATTTTAAATCTCAATAAATTTTATCAAGGACTTGATTTGATGATCATTTAAAATGCAAAGCAAAAAAAAGAGACATTAACACCTATGAAGTATTAATATAACTACATATAATATTCTATCTATATATGTATCATATAACTATAATGATACAGAATTAATGTAGAGACTAAAATAGAATCATTTTACTCTTGTTTCTTTTAATAAATACGAGTGTATCTGAAAGGCTTACAGTCCATGTTCTCAGCATTTCTGAAGGCTTCTTACCAAATATGCTCTTATTACCCATAATTTTACCTATCGATTTGTATAATGTATTTCGAGGAAAAAATTCAATATCAGCCATTCTTGCTTTTTTTCCCCTTTTTATTGAACTACCAAGACTAATATAGCACATCACTAAGCAAAAAGTGCTATTTACTATGCAAAAGGCACAGTCAGTGATTGGCATCAAAGACCAATTGATCTACCCATTACTGCTATCTCCCTACCCCCACTAGCACTACTATGAAGCTATTGATTTAAACACTGTCGATCGGTTTCCATTTTCTGATTTTGGGCAGGCCAATTAAGAAAGTGAGTAATTGTGATTACATTGCTTCAGGATCAATTACATTTGATGCAAGACAAGGTGTTCTTTTGGAACATACAAAAAAATAATTTTTGATCTAGTATGTTTATGCATTCAATAAAATCTAAAATAATTTATACATTCACAATAGAAAATATATTAATATAAGTGTTTATAATAGCTAAGGCTATTTTCTATATAACATAAATTCATCATTTTCCTAAAATTAGCATAAAAATTTGAGAAAAAATTGTTCATATACACTCCTCAATGTAGGTAAAAAAAAAAATCAAACACTACATACATACTTATCCCTAAAGGACTGTAGTTAAGTATCACAGATAAAATGCAAATCTTGTCCAATGGACCACAGAGGAAATCTATAATGAAAAGTATTTTAAGAACCCCTACCTCATTATATAGAATATATAAACTGATAAGAAAAATAATTTTTTTAGTTCTTAATTTTGCCCTAACTTGGGCTTTGTCATTGGGCTCACATTGGTGAATCATTAAAATGAATATACCTCTGGTGTTGGAGGCAAATCTATTTAGAGTGATGTTACTCATAGTCTTGTGGTCAGTAATATTGATCTGTGTTGTTTGTCTAATAGAAAAATAATAAACAATTACTAGGCAATGTTGAGAAAAGTAATCAGTTTTTATATATCACTAATATAGCAGACCTCCCAAAACATAAAGGTGATGATCTGCATAAAATCAATGTGTTATGCTACATTGCTTATATTCATCATTGCAGGTTCTCAGCAATAAATGGTACAATATTAGGCCTGAATTACTGGTAAATTGAATAGGTACATGCAAAAGAAAAAAGTTCACAATATTTAACCCATAAATTTATTCAAAAATGTCTATTTCCTAAACTCAGTGATTTTTATTGTAACAAATTCTCTTGTAAGATAGTTAAAATTTAGGTAAATAAAATATTTCAATTCTTGTTCGAATAAAAACAAAGCAATTTCAAATCAAAGTAACAAATCATATCCTATATCAGAAAAGTGTCAGAGTTCAAAAATAATTCTTATAGATGGATGAATATAGCTTTGTATTAATTTGTTAATGATTTCTGGACTTCATCAGAAATGTATAAAACACTATATGAAAATTATAACATTAATAAAATCCAATCCTAGAAAGGTTCTTTTGAACAGTATTCACCCAAGAAACCTCTGCCAGCTTCTCTCTGCTTTTTCAAGTTTTATCAGAAGCAGTTTGTAAATTAAAGTAAAAGGAAAAAAAAATAGAGTAAAAAGGGAAAAATGTATGGGTTTTAGGTACTGACAGAATCAATACTTCTCTACTTAAGAGGCTTAAGATAACATAAAGGATATCTTAAAAGATATCTTCTCTGGGCTATTCAGTATTACTAAAATTTTTAATTTCTCCTGAATTTTCCTCACGAATTTTTTAAAATCACAGAGTTACCAATTAAGAATATCATATAGCAATAGCTTGTTACTTTAACTGTGAATTTCAGTCATACATGGCAGACTGTAATGGCTAGCCGTGTAACAAATACTAGAAAGACATACACTACAATTCGTACAACTATTCCACTGTAGTCTAAATATTGTCAAAGAAAAGCACATTTGTTTAAACGTTTTGTCTCTCAAAGAGAAAAGTTGTTGAAAGCCTAGCTTTTGATCTGCTATCCTTTACAGGTAATATCAAATACAGGAGAACAATTGAACTTACCACAACTGGAAACTGGCAGTCTGAGTGGAATCACAAAAGTCAATACCCACTGAAACAGTAATGGATCCCTCAGGCTCGAGAGATTCTAGGAAATAAGATAATTTAGACATGAAGACATGGAGGACATGAAAAGAGGCAAACTAAACCCTGAAAACTTATGTAATGTTTGTAGTTTGGTTAAAACAGTCAAATTTAATGATGGCTTATAAGAACAATTTCAAACTAAGAATATTAAAGTAAATTATAAAGTAATTTCACTATTCTGCTTGAAGACTTTCTTTTCCATAACTTAGTTCTGCATATATTTCTGTTTCAGAAATATATCATTTCATGTTATGATATTGTCTTTATAGGTATTGAAGGTGAGAAGGAAATAAATGTATTCCTGTTTGGAGCAACTATACTATAAAGGACTCTCTGGCTGCTTTTTAGAGATTATGTACTTACAACTATGGAATATTTATTCTAGATATAAAATGTAAATTTTAAACAATATCCCAAGTCTCAAATGGAAATAAAAATCCAACATTTAAAAATGCAAATTAAAGCAAAGCTGCAAGAAGAAATCAATTTGTATTCAGAAATTAACCAAGACAACTGGTAATATAAGAACTAAAATAATAAGTCTAATTGCATTATTTAAAGAATTATTGGAGGAAAAATTAATTAGATTATCATGAGAAAACAAATAATAAAATGGCATCTTAGACGTTTAGAATTTCTGAAGCCTCCTCTATCAACTAACCAAGAATAGGATATAACTGTTTCAATAGATAATAACAGTTCCTTTCAGTTTACAGTGATAAAATTTAAAGCACCATTTTATTCTGCTTATGATTAAAGTTTGTCTATGGATTAGAATTATGAGGAATCTTAAATATATGGTAATATATAAAATTAGTGCCATATATATTAGTATAAACAAAAATAAAAATAAAGTGTGTATTGTATATTTATACAGAAACCATCCACTTTTGATTTCTACTTTGTTCAAAGTCTTCGGAATAACTGCAGTCATACTGCACAGTAGCTTTATATTTACCTTTATTCTGTATATATCTTAGTAAGATGCAGTTATATTTTAGCAAGAACACTCTAATCTGGGAGACTCTGACTACTGAAGGGATTATTGATAAGTATGGTTTGCCATTTTATGCTAACGATGACAGAAACGATGGTACAGATGGGACAAATAATAATTCAATAAACTTAATATATTAAGAAGTATATTTATGTCTCACAGGTTCAATGAAGATCAGGATTAATTGTTTGATTTTTTTTTTAAAGATTTTATTTATTTATTTGGCAGAGAGAGACACAACAAGAGAAGGAAAACAAGCAGGGGGAGCGGGAGAGGGAGAAGCAGGCTTCCCCCCGAGCGGGGAGCCCGATATGGGGCTCGATCCCAGAACCCTGGGATCATGATCTAAGCCAAAGGCAGATACTTAAAGACTGAGCCACCCAGGGTCCCCTTGATGCCAATTTTAAAACGTTATTGATTTATTAGTGTGCATGTCGGTTTGCTGATTCCAGTTTGAATTTCATTTGTTTATAAATCTAAAATTTATCAGGATGCTTCACAAGTTCCAAAAGACTTGCTGTCTACATCTTTAGCAAACTGACTTTATTGTAGAGCAAGTAATTACAATGATATTTGTTTACATTTTTCCTACAGCTACACCTTATCAGTTCACAGCTCTGCCAGTCACACTATTTAGTCATATACTTTAGTGACTCCTTAATGCTTTCTTTCGTGCCATAGAAAGATGATACACAGGTGGTAAATGCTGTCATCTCCAAAACATGATGGCGTTCATATTTTAAATCTCTCTACATCATGTATCCTTGTATTTCGTTTGACAAAGTGACAGTTCACAAGATGCCTTGTTGACAGCAGTCTTTGACACAGTTTGGTACCATCTTCAGGCTTAAGATAATTAACCGTGAGCTTAGTGCCACACTAATTCTGGAGGACAGCTCATGATCAATGGCATGTTTTATTATATAAATGCTTCAAGAGCCAAGTGATCAGCATAAAACTATTCATATAATTGATTTATATTATTTGAAATATACTACGTTGGGAAAGTTTACTCAATTAGTTGTATGTATTTGGATACTACCTCCAGATCAGTGCTATACACATAAAAGGATTATACAGAAATGGCTGAAAAACATGGGCTCTATTATACCATACCATTAATAATGAAAAAAGAAATCACACAGGCTGCCACTAACTTTGATTCCACAGTTGTACAGGAACTAGTGAAATACTAGCTGAACTCAAACTTGTCAATTGTTGACATAAAGTCAGTGAATATAGTGCAGAGCCTAAGGGGTGTGTGTGTGTGTGTGTGTGCACATGTGCATTTTATTTTATTTATTTAGTTTTTTTTTTCTAAATAACATTTTTAAAAATTATTTATTTCTTTTCAGTGTAACAGAATTCATTGTTTATGCACCATACCCAGTGTTCCATGCCATATGTGCCCTCCGTAATACCCACCACTTGGCTCCCTCAATCTCCTCCCGCCCCTTCAAAATCCTCAGATTGTTTTTCAGAGTCCAGAGTTTCTTCATGGTTCACCTCCCCTTCCAATTTCCCTCAACTCCCTTCTCCTCTCCATCTTCCCATGACCTCCATGTTATTTGTTATGCTCCACAAGTAAGTGAAACCATATGATAATTGACTCTGCTTGACTTATTTCACTCAGCATAATCTCCTCCAGTCCCATACATGTTGCTACAAAAGTTGGGTATTCATTCTTTCTGATGGAGGCATAATTCTCCATAGTGTATATGGACCACATCTTCCTTATCCATTCATTCGCTGAAGGGCATCTTGGTTCTTTCCACAGTTTGGCGACCGTGGCCATTGCTGCTATAAACATTGGGGTACAGATGGCCCTTCTTTTTGGGTAAATACCCAGTAGTGCAATTGCAGGGTCATAGGGAAGCTCTATTTTTAATTTCTTAAGGAATCTCCACACTGTTTTCCAAAGTGGCTGCACCAACTTGCATTCCCACCAACAGTGTAAGAGGGTTCCCCTTTCTCCACATCCTCTCCAACACACGTTGTTTTCTGTCTTGCTAATTTTCATGTGCATTTTAAATCTCTTACATACTTGGTCTCTTTGGGAAAAATGGGACAGCACATTATTCCTAATACTCTTGCAAGAAATACAGTTTCATGCTAAAGGCAGGAGAAAATCGAGACCAAAGTCATTACATATTACAGACAAAAAGAACACAGACTGGTGACAAATAAGAAAGCTGTTGCACTCCTTAACATATACATATGTGGTTATTAAGTAAATGTCTTATTTCCTTCATTTCACAAAAACATCAACATACAGTATTTGTTCTTTGTTGTATTCTTAAGATGTTTCTGGAGGACTAATTAAGGTATATCATACTCTGTAACTCTACTGTAATTTACTGATAAAAGAGACAAGGTGGTCTTACTGCACAAGAAAGAACTCTACATCTTGAGGGTATTCAATAAAATGCCAACAAAATGAAAAAAACATTACAGTCATAAAGTTTTCCCAAGAAAAGAAAAGTCTATGGCTAGTACTGAAGCAATGGTATATATTCATATTTTATTTCTGTGTTAAGGCCATACTATGAAATTTATTATATTTATTTCTTCTATTCTACATAGGCCAACAAAAGGTCAACTCATCAACTCATTATGCCAGCTCGAAGAAAAGTTAATACTGTTCTACTGTTTTAACCTTTGGCTAACATTTTCAACCTTCAGACAATTCATTTATCAGCTACTTGACATTTCTTAAACTAAACTAATTTTTTAACTAGGTAAAAAATGCTGGATTTTAAGCACTAAAAAAAGAATACAAATTGGGATATTCTAGAACTCCTTACCAATATATTAACTTCACAGAGTAATTAACTAAAAATCAGGACACTCAGTATTCATGAAATGGTGTCTTAATTACCAAATTATTTTTAAAAGTGTATTAAAAGTGGATCCAAAGTCAAGTCACTTTAACTACTTTGGTTGCTTATAAACATCTACCATATGTCATCTGTTAGGAATTGTTTTATTCCTTTGTATAAAAATATAACACAAATAATGACTTCCTTTACTGAATGACTCATGAAAACTGCAAGAAAGTATTCAACAATGTCAAAGAGCTCAGGCAAAAATGAAGAAAAATAGAATAGTTATGTGAAATAATGAGTAAAGGCGGCACAGTTGCCTGCTTAAAAGGTTTTGCTCACCTAAAGTATTATAAAAAGGAATGTTGTTCTGAAAACAACATTTCAAGAAATCAATAACAGAAACCTTATATCCTTTTTAATTGATATTATTGCCTGAAGTGTCTCCCAACTAAACTTTAGGCCCATTTTCACTTAGACAAAACAGAAAAAAAATAAAAGGCAGACATTCTAATTATTACATTAAACTCAAAAGTAACACACAATTGTTACACTTAATTTTTGAAAGGTATACTTCTGGTAAAATACTTAAAAAATGGAAGGAAATGACAGTTGATGAGCATGGAGGTTGGAAAGCACACAGTGCATCTAAGTGGCAGCCCCTTCTGCGTCAATTGGTGGTGCTGCAGGTGGGAATAGAGGACGAGGACTGTCCTATCTTGTGCTTCATCCCCCGGAAAAGGTGAGATTTCTGGGTTTGTTTTTTAATGTAAAAACATCTAGATTTCTAAGTGGTAGCAGAAGATCAAAAATATTTTAAAACATGATGTGTATAAACACTAGTAATACACTACGGGCAATTTTATAGTGTATGCCTGTAGCATACATTCTCTCAGCCTTTGCTCTCTTCACTTTCCAATTTATGGAATATGAGAGGAAACATGGAAGGGGAAATAGGATTCAAAAAGGTAGACTACATCCAGGCAGGGAATGAAGTTGGCAAGGAAGAGAAGCAGAGGGAAAGTGATGACAGTAAAATGAGAAGCAATTTTGTTTCTTCAGAGGCATTTTTTCATCACTACTAGTACATTTCCCCATTGCTGGCACCTGATTCACTAAGAACAAAGCAGTGCATTCATTTTTGTATGATAAATTCAGTTTAAAAAAGGAAAACAAACATGAACTGATTATATTCACAAATATAGTCAATAAAATAATATGTATTTTATCTTCCCTTTAAAACAAATATATTTAGGGGCGCCTGGGTGGCTCAGTGGGTTAAGCCGCTGCCTTCGGCTCAGGTCATGATCTCAGGGTCCTGGGATCGAGTCCCATATCGGGCTCTCTGCTCAGCAGGGAGCCTGCTTCCTCCTCTCTCTCTCTGTCTGCCTCTCTGCCTACTTGTGATCTCTCTCTATCAAATAAAATAAATAAAATCTTAAAAAAAAAAAACAAAAAAAACAAATATATTTAAGTATAAAATATATAGTTTTAAATGAAAATTAGTATTTACCTATTGGATTAAAAACATGCATCTGCATGCCCATAGGTAGTTTTTTCCCTCCTATGTGTATATTTTCTATCTTCCGATCAGTAGTATTATTTAACGTTATTTGTATGGAGACCATCTTATCACCAAAAATACAAGGCTGCCTTGGAAAGAAATAATGTGCAGCTAGGCCTCTTCCACTCATTCGATGAAGCAGCACATGAGTTTTCACTGGTACAAAGACAGGAGTATTGACCTATTGCACATTGGAAAAACAAATAAAGATGAATTAGTAAGTACATTTATTCTCAGACAATATATAAAATTATATGATATTTAACTCCTATTTTTCCTAAAGTATTATATAAACCACAATAACAAACATCATACCCATAAATATTAAGTCAGAAATTATACAAAAATGTAAAGAAACCACCTTCAAAACAGCATTTATATTTTTCTGTACTCTATAACATATATTAAAATATTTTGATAATATGTGCCTAATAAGATTAAGCTGTTGTATATTCAATTTTTTTAGAGTTTATAAACTTTTTTGTTAGTTTTTTTCCTAGGTATACTGCATTCCGGCATCTTGCTAATTTTCTTATTAGTTCTAATAATTTGTCAGTTGATTTTCTTGAGATTTTTGAACTTTAAGATACTATCATCTACCAATAATGAACATCTTGCACCTTCATTTCTAAATTCAACTCCTTGAACTTTTTTCACCTCAAATTTCTTTCACCATAAAATGAAGACTATCTTTAAGGTGGTTTCTTCCTTTGCTTTAATGATTAAAAAGAGCTTCCTTACTTTGAACTCAGGTAACTATTCACTTTTATTTTCTTTTAGAACTCTCATGGTTGCAATTTTTAATTTGTGTGGAACTGATGTACATATATTGACCTCTATACTTAATTATTTTCTTCAAATACTTAACCAATTGTCTGAATATGATTTAATGATTGGCTTTTCCTCAGTGACCTATAAATGCAAACATTCTGATTATTTATGTACTTGGAGACATTTTTGGACCTTGACTGAGTTGTTAAACCAGTACCACATTGTTTTATTTCTTGTAGCCCTATAATATGATTCAATTATTGGACAAAACAAAGTGTCTTTTATAACTCCATCCCCTACCAACGCATTAGCATTTTCTTGGCTAATTGTCTCTTTATATCCTTCTGTTGAATTTTAGCCTCTTTTAGTTAAATCTCCCTTCAATCTTGAGTGCATTCAGAGGAAACATATTAAATGAAGAAACACAGTTCTTTCTAAAATCATGTGATAGCTATCTTTTCATTCAAAGTCAAACTACTGCATATGGCTTGACCTGACATGGCAAGCTTAAAAAAAGAAAAAAAATCAATTTGTAATTAAACAAGCCTAATAAAGATTTTTTCCTAACAAGTGTGCTCTCCCAAACTAGATTTTCTATTATAATTGTGAGTACATTCCAACCTATTCAACATGTTCATCATGCCAATGATACCTGATGACATTAAAACTTAATAACACTAGTTTTTAAAAAATTGATCAACAAAACCCAAGAGTTAAATAATATCATACATACAAAAAGATAAGCAATGTCTTCTAAGCATCATTAAAATACAGTATTTCTTCTCCAAAAGCTCAACTCATAAGAGTGAGCAATTTAAAATAATCATCTTAAAATGCATAAAAGAACTTATTTATAAAACATAACAAATAATTGAGTACATTTTAAATTACGGCTATCTAAAGTAATGGGGTAACTGGCCTACGCATTCTACTTCAGCCTTTTGAGGATGATAGCAGTCCAGCATTTTAAGTTTTCAAAGCACTTCCACTTCTAAGCTTAGATTCTTTCCCATGTATAAAAATTATATTCAAAAGTCTTTTGTTTCATTGCTCACAGTAAGTTCTATTTGCTTTGCAAACTCTGAAGAGTTTAGTAGCATAACCCAAGACACCAATCTTTGGCAGGGAACATTCATTTAAAGATATAATGGACATCATAAAAATAAGCAAACACACAGAATATGTATGTGTGTATATGACTGCCCAGGTACATATACATATTATATTTATAAATTTATATTCAACAAAAATCTTAGATTCCCATGTCACTGAGGCTATGATAATCACCTTAAAAATAAGACTTCAACTGGATAATCATATTTTTCAGTATCTTATGTTTACTCCTTTAATTAGATAACATACCAGAGATAATAATTCTTATTTTATATTATTCACTGTTCCACAGACACACTGTCATTAAACCATTAAGTACATGTTGGTGCAGCCAGTTTTTCCTCTATGAAACTCATAGAAGTTTGGGCAACAAATAATTTGAGGAAATAACGTTGAAAGTTGGAGAGAAGCAAATGTAGAGTAGTAGAAGAGAAGGAGACCAGAAGCAGGGGTTCAGTTTACAAGCAGCTAAAAATCAGCACTTAAAACATCATATTAGGGCTTAGATATATAAGAAGGGTACACCCTGTGTCATGTAAGATTAGCAATATGTCTTGACTAGCTTATCGATTCTCTCTCAGTCTAATCATAGGACACATGGTCCAAATATTTCTTCTACCCTGCCTCAAAATTCTGTATCTTTATTATTATTGCTAGAAAGTATTAACAGATGTGCAAAGGAAGAAATACATAATTTTCCCCACTCATTCTATCCACACTCTATCAAGTTCAAGAAGCATTTTTAATAAATTCAGAATCTAAAGAAGGTCCATTCTGACAGTCCTCAAAGGTTAATCAGAGGTCTATATTCTTTTCTCAATAAACAGTCTCATAAGTAGCACTTTGTGGTAATAATGCATACTTTTGAACTAAAGAAAGGGGCTAACTGGAAATGTTTGATTTTTTAAAAACCTGCTTTCTAAGATCATACAGATTGTATTAAGTTAACTTCCTCCACTATCTACATGAATTACATAGGTCATCATATGTCCAATAAAACCAGTAAGTTTCATAAATCCTTCAATAATTTTCACATGCAATACAATTAATCCTGATGTGAAAGCAAGATTTTTGTTTGATATTTTGTACATTAGGCATCTATATTCCAGAAACATGTATGGTCTATGGCTGTTTATATTTTAATATGCTAAACACTGTGAATGGCTTTTGTGATTTCACATTTTATAAATATCAATAATCTTACTAACTGTACAAAATATAAGATAAAGATAACAAATTATAGAAAGACCTAAATTTGAGTTGGGAAAATGAGGGCTAACTTTGAAAAAAAAAAAGTATATATTTAATGAATTTGAACATAACAGATCATCTTAGGTAAGGGATGGCAGACTACAGCCCACAAGCCAAATATGGACTGTGGCCTGTTTTCATAAAGTTTTTGTTTTGTTTTGTTTTGTTTTCATAAAGTTTTATCGGAATTCAGCCATACTCACTCATTCACATATTGTTGATGGTTGCTTTTTTGCTCTGCACTGGCAGAGTAGAGTATTTGCAGGGCTTACTATATTTACTACCTGGACCCTTTATAGAAAAAGTTTGCCAACTCCTCACATAGGGGCACAGATGTTACATACTTCCTCTTCCCCTTCCCTTCTGTTATTGTTGGGAAACAAGTTCCCACAGTCTCCCATGTTTTTGGACATCTTCTGAGCAAAGGTATTGACAACTTGGCTCCTGAAACTGTTTTCAAGGATGTTTATATAGCAAACAGCCTTTGGAAACAGGAAAATGCCTCCTTCCAGGGCAACATTGGGACAGATTTGCTACCAGCTCTTTATAAAAGATCGGGATCTTCTGTAGAGGTGCCTGTCCTGTAAAGCAACATACCACATGTCGAGTCATCACTGGGCCTTCATCCTGTCACCCTGTGGGAACTGGGGCTTGTGAAGAGGCACAAATGACATTACTGATGTAATAAACTGCACTTTGTCTTTTTTTTTTTTTTTTAAGATTTTATTTATTTGACAGAGCAAGAGAGGGGAATTCAAGCAGGCAGAGTGGGAGAAGGAGAAGCAGGCTTCCCTCTGAGTGCGGAGCCAGATCCGGGGCTCAATCCCACAACCCTGGGATCATGACCTGAGCCAAAGGAAGAGGTTTTAACCCACTGAGCCACCCAGGTGTCCTGACCTGGTTACAGTTAACTGGTGAGTCTCTTTCCCAAGATTTTTGGGTTCGGGACCTGATAAGTCAAACCTATCTCTCTCAAATGGCTAAAAGTCTGAGATTTAAAACTTTAATGTTTCTGGTCCCATTTCCTGACATATTGTTCTGTAAGAAATAAAGCAAATTTCGAAGAAAAGCACAGATGAGGGATAGAGAGCCCTGCCAGTATCTGTGGTTTCTATACTTCTTGAATCTGACACATTCCTGTCCTTCCTGAAAGCTTGGTTTCTGTGAAATACTTCAGGGTTCCTTCTAGTACCTTCCTTTTTTTGCTTAAGCTAGTTCAAATTGGGTTTCTATCTTTTAATTCCTCCAACCAACTACTGATTGGGATTAGTCAGATTTCAGGATGCTATTGGGGGAGCAGGCAATAAAATTCTAATGGAAAAATAGGCTTTCTTGCTCCTTTTCCTAAAGGCATAGTAGATAAGGAATGGAGAGACCAGAGTCTCAGGTATGTCCTCTAATTAGGTGGAACCACATGAATCTATCAATTCAAAACAGCTGAATTAGCAATCCATATGGTTCAACCTAAGAGCCTGCTTTGGTTCAAGACTTAGTCCTATCTTCCATAGGAAAGAGGAGTGCTTGATGTGGCCATCCTAACTCACTGGAGTTCTATGTTGACATTAGACAGCAAAGTAACTGCTAATAAGAAAGTACCACCTTGCCTTTCTTTGTTCTCTGATTCTGTCTCCCATGGGTATCTTGGGGAAAAAGGTGGTCTTGTCCAAGAATTGGGTATTCCAAGGCTCCTTGTCCAGTAAGATTATCACGATTTCAAATGCAAAGTAACTATTAGTTATCAATTTACTCACTCTTTCAACTAACATTTATTCAGTTAGTTGTGCCAACCACTACACTTAGGGCTATGATACAGAGACAAAGACAGAATATCCCAGTCTCCAAAGAGTTTACTTTAGTTGGGGAGAACTACGTAAATCTCTAGTGTGATAAATGCCATGACAGTGATAAACTTAGTACACTAAGAAAACACAATAGTCATAGCTGGCACGTAAGGGAGAGATCAGGGAGGGATCCATAATTACATGAATGAACTAATAAGTAAAATCTGATCACTTCTCATTATCTCTACTGTTACCATCCTGCTCTGATTCACCACCACCATCTCACATCTGGATTATTCCAGTGGCCTTCCTAGTGTTCTCCTCGCTTCTACTCTTATACCCTACTGAGCATAGATTGAACACAACAGTCAGGATGAATCAGTTACATTATGTCACCCCTCTATTCAAAATCCTCCAATGGCTCCCAATTTCACCAAGCAAATAAAAACCAAAAATCCTTACAAAGTCCTGTAAGGTCCCATATGGCCTGACCCCCTGTTGTTTCTTTGACTTCATTTTCAATTACTGTTGAACCCATGAATCACTCCACTCTAGCCACCCTTATTTCCTTGCTATTCCTTCCACACACCAGTAATGTTCCCATCACAGGTCCTTGGCAATGGTTCCTTGGAATGTACTTCCTCTACATATTCACAGTGACTCACTTCTGATTCATCTTTGCTCAGATGCAACCTTTTTAATGAGGCTTAACCTATTTGCATTTCTTCCATCTAATTTCCTTTTTCTTCTTCTATAGCCACTTAATACCTTCTCTAACACTACATACATAATTTGCTTATTTGTTATATTTGTTTTCTGCCACGGCATTTATTCCCCACCTTTATGTTCAAATGTGTAAAGCATAATTTTACCCACTTTCAGAATTCAAAGCATAATTTTACTATTTTAAATGATTACAGAGGTTTGCAGATAATATACCTCTAGTGTTGGTTTTAACTATACTTCATTTGATGCTGGGTGCTCAATTAAAACACTGTTCCTAGGGGTGCCTGGGTGGCTCAGTGGGTTAAAGCCTCTGCCTTTGGCTCAGGTCATGATTCCAGGGTCCTGAGATCGAGTCCCACATCGGCTCTCTGCTCAGCAGGGAGCCTGCTTCCTCTCTCTCTGCCTGCCTCTCTGCCTACTTGTGATCTCTGTCTGTCAAATAAATAAATAAATAAAATCTTTAAAAAAAAGGCACAAAAAACCAAAACACTGTTCCTACAAATACTACAGTCTTACAGCAACATACTCTGGTGATAAGGGGAGATTATCAATATTAATATCTGTTGGCTTTAGGATAAGACTTGACTAGAAATCTTCTGTTATGTGTACATGCAATTATAAACAAATAAAAAGATACCATATTTCTTAAAGGCACACACAAAGAACAACTTATTAATTAGAAGGACTTCTATGCTATAATCCATCAGTCTCAGAATATCTGTTTTGGATAAAAGCATTAGTTCCCATTAAATATTAAAACTTGTAAAAAAATAAACCTTGTATAACAGGATACTATAAAAGACAATATTTGAAAACATTTGTTTTGATTTAATTATTTAACTATAATGTTCAAAGAATTAAAAAGCTAGCTGCATTATAAGCAAATGATATGGCTTATCCTCACTATGATTCTTAAGGAGGTAATTAGTTCAGTAACTGTAATAACTCTAAAATAAAAAGCCTCCTTCCAGAGTTAACAGAACAAAAAGCATTAAGTTACAATGAGATAATCCTCTACAAATCTTTACACAGCATATGTTTAAATAATAAAAGTCGTTTGTGTACTTTTAGATGGTTTATGAAAATAACCAATCAATTCTGCAGACACAACATTATTTCTAAAGGAAATCTATGTGACTCATGATGCCTGTAGATACACAGAGACAAACCACACATATTTTATCAGTTTATTACAGTAAGCAAATAAGCGTGGAATGAGAGTGCACATAACTGTCTACTTAGCGCTTACTGAAACATTTATAAGAGCTGTTATCTCCCTAATAACAGACAGACAGCGTGCAATTTTAGAGAGGAGAAAAGCTTCATATTTTTTAACACTTCACTAAAAAGTAACTGAAGAGTGTAAAATGAAAAATACTCTGTGCAGTTAGCTGGTAATGGACCATATTATCAACTCAAGTTAGATTTATAGGATACAAACTAGTCACTAATAGTTATTTTATGACATAGCATGTCTGCTTTTTTTTGAGATTATTAAGATTAAAGTTGTAAAACTTCTTTTGAACATAGCCGTTCAAAATGATTGAATTATAAAATTTAAATGAGAATTGAAAAATAAAACATGGAATATCAAGTAAGTGCCTAAGAATAAAACTTGTTCAACATTTGTATTACTATTTCAAAGATAACACTTCCATGTAAAGCTTTATAAAACAATGTTTCCCAGCTTTTTATGCTTTAATTCACATTTAGTCACTTAATCATTTTTAAGTATTATCAATCTATTCTGTTTTTGGTCTTCAAAAATATGAAGATCTGCAGTATATAAAATGCTCTCTTTGCATCTGGTTTTGTTTGGCCTATTTTATAGCAGTATATATTTAAACTTATGATTTATAAAAATGATCAGAAAACAGGTACAACAGAGATAGTTTTGTGCTTAAAATTAGTATTTTAACCAAGGTATGTCTCAAGTGATAACAGCTATAATGCAGAAAGCTACAATATTGTCTTCTTTACTGAGTTAACTGTAGAGAGAGAGAGTCTATTTTACCTTTAACCCATAGTATTGACAACAGTACTTAGTAAAGAATAAAAAAAGGTGGGGGAAGCAAATTTTCTTAACTCTTAGCTCTAACTATAAACATAAACTCAAAGAAATATACATCATTTTCCATCAAATTTTGCTTTAAATGAATGGTTTATAATCCTAAAGCTAACCTCCTTCTTATATATGTAAATCTGGGTATTCTAGAAAGTAATGTTAATTTCTCATATTTCATTTTACTAATCAATATATACTGTGAAGAACATGAGACTTTTTTTAACCTCTTTATTTTGGTAATAATATATATTATAAAAATATACATGCAGAAATATCTGAATCCATTATCAACAAACATTTAATGAGTACCTTACTTGACACATGGTGTTAAGCAAGCATCAGCAAATTCAACCTGTGGACTAAATCCAGGCCATGGTCATTGGGATACAGCCATATTCTTTCATTTATATATTGTCTTATGTCTGCTTTGTGCCACAGTGATAGAGCTGAGTGACTGTGGCCTGAAAACCTGGAAATATTTACTAACTGGCCTGCTACAAAATGTTTGCTGACCCCCTATTATAAGTTGTATTCAGTTTATATCGGTATTGAGATGAGGGGGAGATTATAATATCTTTTTATTTCTCCTCTCCAAATCTATAAGCAAATTTATAGTAAACCTATAAGCTTCAATGTCAATACATTTAATGCTTTTTACAAATCTGAAATCCAGATGCACATGATCTTTTACTTATCACTTTTATGGAAAAGTAGTTCCAGAACCACAGAAAAAGATATGTCATTCTATTCTCAGATATGTTCTGCTATTCTTTTTTTATTTCCTTTCTGACATTTGGCTTAAGGATGCTAACAAAAACAAAACTGAATCTGGTTTTCACAGAGTTTAGCAAAAATGATTCCAATAACTAATCACAACAACCTTCATCAAAACAAGAATATTTTACAGAAGTACAACACAATTATGTGTTATCTAACAGATGCGATAATCATCTGATCTTAGTAGTTTGACTGCTTTCTCTGATATCAATCACATAATATAAAAAAGAAAATGCTACTGTCCTCAAAGCTCAGGACCTTGCATTATCTTTGACACCCTCTTTATTTCCAACAATTAGTTGACTAGTCTGATGTCTCTTATATTCATATTCTTCCTTCCTATCCATCTACCACCCACTTAGTTGTATCATTTACATCTGAAACAGTAAAAAAATGTTTATTTAAAATAGAAAAAGTAATGCATGTTTCTTAAAAGTAATTTCAGGGGCGCCTGGGTGGCTCAGTGGGTTAAAGCCTCTGCCTTCGGCTCAGGTCAGGATCCCAAAATCCTGGGATCAAGCCCCGTGTCGGGCCCTCTGCTCAGCAGGAAGCCTGCTTCCCTCTCTCTATTTGTCTGCCTCTCTGCCTACTTGTGATCTCTGTCTGTCAAATAAATAAATAAAATCTTAAAAAAAAATTTCAAACTGTGTGGACAAATAAGTAAAATTCCTCTCAGACTGAACCATAATTAATAATTTGGTTACCTTATCTTTTGCTCCCTTCTTACTTCTGCTTACGCATGCAACTTGGTCACCTGTCTTTAGGATCCTTACACTTCAATCTGTACCACACACTCCCATAAAAATAATCTTCTGGGGTGTATCACTGGCATCCCAGTTAAGCATCTGACTCTTGATTTCGGTTTAGGTCATAGTCTTAGGGTGGTGAGATCAAGCCCCACATTGGGCTCCATGCTCAGCAAGGAATCTGCTTGAGATTCTCTCTCTCCCTCTGCCCCCTTTCCCTGCCCCACACTCTCTCTAAAATAAATAAATCTTTAAAACAAATCATTTTCTTAAAGTGTACCTCCCTTATGTGCTCAGCGAACTCTGGTGGAGAGTGCCAGGCTTTGAAGCTAAATAGACTAGAGCTGAAACCCTGGCTGTGCAATGTACTAATGCTTACCTAACAAACCCTATGATACTAGAAAAGCTACACTCTCTAGGAACCTCAATTTTCACATCTGTAAAATGGGGGAAACCACCGTCTATCTTCCAGGTTGCTGTAAACCTAAGCTGAACATTTAAACAAATTTGGAGGGGTGAAGGGTCTGAGGAATATAAAAGGCCCAAGTAAGAAAGTAAGATAAGATTTTAGAGTTGAAATAAGAGCATGTGGCTAAAATCTAGTACAGGTTAAAGTTACCAGAACTGAACAGATAGATAGAGAGGCTGTGAGGCTACAGATGCACAGGCTGGTAAAGTGTGCATGGAGATCTCCCAGATGAAGGTGGGCTGGAGAAATGATGTCCAAGATGCCAAGATTTTCAATGAATGTGGGTAGTGATTAAAGGTTCTCAAGATGAGAATGAAAAGAAAGGGAAGACAGTATAGTAAGATGGGATGGGCCCCTCAGAAGGAAGGAATGTGATAACAAGGGAATGATCCAGAAGCAACAGCTGCTTCACACAAACAATCTTGCTGGTAATGAATGATTTCATCAAAGACAATTACAGAGTATTATGAGTGAGGTCAGGCTGAGAACATTTTCTTTCTTTTTTTTTTTAATATTTTATTTATTTATTTGACAGACAGAGATCACAAGCAGGCAGAGAGGTAGGCAGAGAGAGAGAGGAGGAAGTAGGCTCCCCGCCAAGCAGAGAGCCCAATGCAGGGCTCGATCCCAGGAACCTGGGATCCTGACCTGAGCGGAAGGCAGAGGCTTTAACCCACTGAGCCACCCAGGCGCCCCAGGCTGAGAATATTTTCAATAGGACATCAAGATCCAAATGGTGATTCCCAGAGAAAAACCAGGCTACATAACAGTACTTTGTAAAAGTACATGAGAGAAATTGGTAGCTGTTCTACGTATTTTATGGTTGGGACCACTGCATCAAAATACTGGCTTTGCTGCTTCCACTTCAATGAATTGTAACTTAGGGGACAGAGGGGATATGGATCTCATCTAGGCAAAGTCCTAGAGGAAGAAAAAGAATTATCTTAGTTGATGTACAAATTGGAAAGGCAGTGTTATTATGGCTACTTTAATTTTAAATGTTTTTATTTTTTTTTAAAAATATTTTTTATTTTTTTTTGAGAGAGAGAGAGTGCTGGAGAAGGGGAGAGAGACAGTGAGTTACAAGCAGATTCCACACTGAGCGTAGAAACTAATCCAAGATCCAATCCCACAACCTTGAGATCAGAACCTGAGCTGTGAGCTGAAACCAAGAGTCAGCAATCAACCTACTGCGCCACCCAGGCACCCCTATGACTACTTTTAATTTTAAGTAAGAGGTCCCTCTGGGGATGCCTTCTTTGAATCTGATAGAGGATAAAAATATGCCTTTATATCGTAGATGCCAGTCAGATGTACAATAAATTGCTGAGGAATTCCTAACATAGGGTGAGGATGGGGCAATGGGTCCTTTGAGACCATAAGAATACACACATATATATTTTTTCTTATCTGTGCATAAATATTTTAAATTTTTCAGTTAGGAGGTAGGGATGGGAAGAAGAATTTGATTTATCACACAAGACGTAAGAGTCTTTGGAGTCCATGTCTGTGGTAGCAAAGCCTGCTGATGACCCAGCCTTCTCTTCATTAAAATCACTTGACTGAATTTTTCTGGATCAAGTCCTGGGACTGGGGTCTAAGTGACTGTATTCTGGCAAGAGTTCATGTATTCACAGGTTATACCCATTTCTGTCCCGTGAACCATTTTTCTTCAGAAGTAATGAAGGCTATGACTTCCTTATTGTCAGGCAGAGTTACAGCTGGCAGTGTTAGGAAAGAAAACACTAGATTTTTATGTTAGAAGATGTTCAAGTGATTTGATGAGAAGAAAATTATTTAATTTCTCTGAGCTTGAATATGTAAAATAAAGGGTAGCATATCTAATTCATTGGATTTTAAGAGGATATAGTGAGATACTGCATATAAAAGTGTTTCGTAGATGAAAGTGTTCTTTAATTATTATTAAAGACAGTGTTTATGAGCATAAGTATAAAAGCAGTGGCAGAACTAAGATTAGAACTTAGTATTTTTAAGTGTCATTTCTGTCAAGCAGTAAGCTACAATTCCTTCTTTAATAAATACAAAATACTCCTTACGATAAAAGAAAATAAAGATAGGTTGTGCAAACTAGTAGGGAGATTTTTTTTTCTCTCCTTTAGAGAATTATAGGAAGTGGCATGAACCAGTATTTATTATTTCTTTCCCAAGATTAATAATAATAATAAAAGATTAAAAATAATATTTAAAATATGATCTTAATTGTGAATCAGTATCCTTAGTCAAAGCACTTTCAAAAGCAAGCAAATCAATAAATTGAGATTAGAATTATGTTTAAAATACCACTTCTGTAATAAAGTAGGTATGTCAAAATGGATTTCAGGTGATAATTTCATAAGCACATTGAAAAGCAAAAGAATCTCAAGAGAAGTCTGAATGCTGTAACATTAGAGGAAGACCACTATGCTCTGACATATTTTACATTTTTTATTTCATCAGTGGTACAGTATTAATAAAACCTCTGGTATCTATATAGCCATCTTCAGCACTGAAATTATGGAATCCCACTTTTACTCTAGTTATAAGGAATTAACTCTCAGAATTTGAACATGTTGAAAAGAACAATGCAGAATATCCCTAAAAAAAAGTAATGAAGGTTAGTAACCTGAGGCAGCTGGATGGGACACTAGACCAGATGTCAAAAGACCTGGGTTTGAGTTTCAACTCAGCCATACATTAGTGGTGAGACCTTACCTAAATCACAACCTCATTTAACTTCTGTTTTTCTCTTCTGTAAAATGGGGCTAATTATACATATCCTGTCTGTTTCACTGAGTTCTTGTGAGGATAAAATGAGATTGTATATGTGAAACTGATTTTTAAACTGTTCGAGAAAAGGCATTATTGGGATTATTAGTAAATTGAGTTCTCAGTCAATGTTAAAATACCAATCTGTCAGATAACATTAGGTCATCAGGTTAAAAGTATGTATCAAAAAGCTGAATCACCATTGGAGAGGGGCTTTTAAAACAATATTGCTGTATTTATTGATAGTACCATCTGAAGGCCTTTAAAAAAGTAATCCCTTCCCCCATGTCCTTTTTTTCCTCTCTGTTAGTTGTGGGTGAAGAGGACTGTTCTCTAAAAGGTTTCTAAATGATGTTGATGTTAAAAAATAAAGTATCACCATTTAACAGCCTTTTAAAGAACAGTCCCTAGTACAGTCTTTGTTAACAACTGAGGGAGGAAGGGACTATTTTTTCAAAGGCTTTTAGAGGATGTTGTTAAAAGAATATATAGTGACATCATTTAAAAGCCTTTTAAATAATAGTTCTTCTTCCCTCCCAATTGTAATGTCCTTGGCTTTCATTTATTTTGTACTACAAGCTGAAAATGGACATGCCAACATATTATTGGCCACGGCAGGCATTTGTTGGATGGAGAACGATGTATTGCTTTTAAAAAGGTCGCTGCCCAGAAATAAATCCAATTCTTCAAGAACATAGTACCATTTCTACACAGGATATTGCCCACCCACCTTATCACTGAGTTGTAGTACCTTCTGCTTGTTTTCTCTGAGTTTACTGAAGAAGATATAATGAAAACAGGAAAGAAGTCATAGCTAAGTCATTTTAAGATTTCCTGTGACATGAATGTAGTCCTACCATCTACCCACCCAAAACTGCTTGAATTAACTCTCCATCCAAATTACAACAAAATCTAACTTCAGCTCCTATTCTGTCTTTATTAAACTATTTCTGCCCACTATGCTTCTCATTTTAAACATTACTCCACCAGCAGATAGCTGGACACTAAGGGTTTCTCTCCACATTCAGCTCGCAGGGACAGGAAATATTAAGTCAACCATTTGGTTTAAAGATTATACAAAGTCAAATAGCCAGTAAGCTCTGAGATAGGTTAGGTCTGATGATCTTTTACATAAAAAAGAAACTAGCTCTAGTGGTATAATCACAGAATATGAAACAATTTTCCATCTCTTCTTGTGTTGAATCTTTTCTGAAGACTGTCATGTTAAGAACAGGAATTCCTAGACCTAAAACACTGTGAAAAAACAAGCCTTTAAAAAGTCTAAAAGCACAGCCCTCCAAATACACTGTATTTCAATTCTAAATTTTAGTGTGCTCCTTACTTTCTGCCAATCTTGCACACAGAAGTCACTTGTTAGTTCTTTATAACGTACCCAAGTCACAATAAATCATTATTTGTGATTTATCATAGTAAGTCACATGGTTTAGTTAAATGTTAAACACTACCCTCAATACATCGCTTAGTTCAAGCCCCAATTTATCCACACAACACTTCCTGACCCTACTTCAATCCATAAAGATATTAGCTACATTCCACTTTGATATTTCCTGTAATTTAATTTTCATATTATTACCTTTATGTATTTCATTTTATAATTTGAGTTTATTCTTCTGTACCGTGTAAATAATGAAGTGCTAAGCCTAGACAATGATAATTTCTTTGCATGTTTCTGCATAATTTTTATAAAAAGTATAAGTGAGTTTTCTTCCCCAGAGGCTTATATGCAATAACTCAATTTGGAAAGCTTTTCAGCTTTTAGACCTTGAATGTGAAATGTCACCACGTCTGGCAGTAGTCTCTTATTCACTCAATAAACAACACTGAATACAAAAATACACACACATACATACCCAACTTTTGAACTCTATTGCCATAAGAACATAAGTGAGTTACCTGTGCCTAGAATTATATTTGATAGTAAACAGTTAAATATTTTAAAAACAATAAAACTTCCATTTATCTGAGATGTTTCCATTATCTATTGAGATATATCAATATTTCATTGAGAAATATTATTATAATTCTTATCTAATAAATGAAAATTGCTAAGATTTTGAAATAAAAATTCTGACTTGAACATCAAAAAGATAATAGGAGGAAGATATAAATATACAAAATTTAATCTAATATGACTGACTTGAAATTTTCAAATTTCTCTTCTTTAAAAAGGATTTTATTTATTTGAGAGAGAGAGGGAGAGTGTGAGTGGGCAGCAGAAGCAGGAGAGAGACAATCAGACTCTATGCTGAGTGCAAATCCTCATGTGGGGCTCAATCTCAAGACCCTGAGATCATGACCTGAGTTGAAACCAAGAGTCAGATGCCCAACCAAATAAGCCACACAGTTGCTCCTCAATTCGCTCTTAATTTGAGTAATTCTGAACTAGAGTTAAGTAAAACTGCTTGCCACAAGAACTGCTTGGTTAGGCGGCTGGCCATAACCTCCACAGCAGGCCTTCGTCTAAATTCTAGGAATAAGTGAATGATCACCATGGTACAATCAACACCAAGAACAAAGAGTACATGCTTATGTGTAGTGTTGGGCTCTGGGTCTGCATCAGAATGACCTCCATAAATGCCATGGCCCTACTGTGCCTCCCCTCTGCAATTTGATAGGTGAGGTTTAAATATCTGAGTTATCTTCCTCTTCATACAGGTTTTATAGATGAGATGGTATACAGATTAATGGCTCAAAGATATCCCAAGTCCTGACCCACAGAACCTATGAATACGTAATGCAGCACGGTAAGGGGGAATTAAGGTTGCTAATTAGCTGATTTTGAGATGGGGAGATTTTCCTGATTATTTAGGTAGACCAATGTTATCATATGGTTCCTCTAAGTATCAGTTAAAGGCAGGAGAGTCAGTGTTAGAGTGATGCATTGTGAGAACAACAGTCAGTTTTTGGAAGACAGAAGGGGCCATGAGCCAAGGGATGGGGGCAGCCTCCAAAAGCTGGAAAAGGCGAGAAAAAGGATTCTCTCAGAGAGCCTCCAAAAGGAATGTAGCCATGCTCACACCTTATGATTTTAGCTCAATGAGACCCATTTTGGACTTCTGACCTCTTGTATTATAGGAAAATAATAAATTTGTACTGTTGTCAACTACCCAGTTTCTAGTAATGTATTATGGCAGCAGCAGGCAATTAATAAAGGTAATTTTGATGTCTAGTTAAAAATTACTGTTCTGCGGGCGCCTGGGTGGCTCAGTAAGTTAAGCCTCTACTTTCGTCTCAGGTCATGATCTCAAGGTCCTGGGATTGAGCTCTCTGCTCTGAGGGGAGCCTGCTCCCTACACTCCCGCCCCGCCTGCCTCTCCCTGCCTACTTGTGATCTCTGTCAAATAAATAAACAAAATCTTAAAAAAAAACAAACCTACTGTTCTGAATTCTTGTGTCATAAAACCTGTCCGTGGAGACTACAGCATGTTACTTTGCATATATCTTTCAATGGTTGATCTGTGATCTGAGAGGCATCAAAAATTCTGCTTTCCCTATAGTATATTCTCATTATGTTTAAGTTTCAACGAGCAGAGACACTAATAAATTTGAATGTCTCTCAAATCTGGGTAGTTATTTGTCAGAATCATTTAGGGCTGTTGTTTTTTTAAAATCCCTTCCCCTAAATACCCCTTACATAAGTTTAATGATCACATTGAGTTGGTTTTGATGTGCTTTGTTAACTGATAGGTACTGAGGACCAATGAAAAAATAAAAGATAAACTGTCTTCCAAAGGCCCCAATTTAATGCACTGCTTATTATATGAGACTGCCTCTTACTCTTCTTTATTAATATTTATCAGTCTTTCTGATAAAACATGCATATACAAACATTTTATATGAGTTTTATACAGGCAAAAGGGGGTTATAATAAGTAGTACTAGTCACAGACATTTGGGTGATGAGGCAACGAAACAGAGAAGTTTCAATGGGGGAAAAGGAAGGAATGAAAGCAATATGAGACGGTTTGGGTAGGGCAGAACAAGTTTAGGATAATGAAAACTTAGGTTATAGAGAAAGTGGGTAGATACTAAAAGAGCAATAATCCTAAAGAAACTCTTAAAAATGTTACTCTCTCTTCCTCTCCCTCTGCCTCTGCCTTTGTCCCTCCCCACTGGGCATGAGCAAGTGAATAAGGACAGAGGGAGAGGGATAAGGAGAAGCAGATTCCCTGGTAAGCAGGGAGTCTGACTGGGGACTGATTCCAGGACTCTGGGATCCTGACCTGAGCCAAAGGCAGACGCTTAGCCAATAGAACCACCCAGGCACCGAAAAGTCATATTTTTTAAAAGGTTACATACACTTTGCCACTGTTCATGTCAAAGTTAATGTTATAACTGCTGGGATATATAATGCAGGTGTATCCAAGGGTACTTATGCAACCAGGGCTATGTGGAAAAGTGGAACCACCAGAAATACAACCTATGCTGCTCAGAAAAAGCTCAATTCAAGTCTGTGTCTGTATGATAGAAATATATGTAGAAATGTCAGGGCACCTGGGTAGCTCAGCTGGTCAAGCATCTGACTCTTGATTTCAGCTTGGGTCATGATGCCAGGGTTGTGGGATCATTTGGGCTCTGTACTGGGCAT